>NC_074679.1:13628735-13651235 GCF_029448725.1 Salvelinus fontinalis | reverse complement strand
AGCAGCCTGCGTGACTCTGGACAGACGGGTTCTGCTGAGCAGCCTGTGTGACTCGAGACAGACGGTTTCTGCTGAGAAGCCTGTGTGACTGGACAGACGGGTTCTGCTGAGCAGCCTGTGTGACTCGGGACAGACGGTTTCTGCTGAGCAGCATGCGTGACTCTGGACAGACGGGTTCTGCTGAGCAGCCTGCGTGACTCTGGACAGACGGGTTCTGCTGAGCAGCCTGTGTGACTCTGGACAGACGGGTTCTGCTGAGCAGCCTGTGTGACTCGGGACAGACGGGTTCTGCTGAGCAGACTGCGTGACTCTGAACAGACAGGTTCTGCTGAGCAGACTGCGTGACTCGGGACAGACGGGTTCTGCTGAGCAGCATGGGTGACTCAGGACAGACGGGTTCTGCTGAGCAGCCTGTGTGACTCTGAACAGACGGGTTCTGCTGAGCAGCCTGCGTGACTCGGGACAGACGGGTTCTGCTGAGCAGCCTGTGTGACTCTGAACAGACGGTTTCTGCTGAGCAGCCTGTGTGACTCTGGACAGACGGGTTCTGCTGAGCAGCCTGTGTGACTCGGGACAGGCGGGTTCTGCTGAGCAGCCTGTGTGACTCGGGACAGACGGTTTCTGCTGGGCAGCCTGTGTGACTCTGGACAGACGGGTTCTGCTGAGCAGCCTGTGTGACTCTGGACAGACGGGTTCTGCTGAGCAGCCTGCGTGACTCGGGACAGACGGTTTCTGCTGAGCAGCCTGTGTGACTCTGGACAGACGGGTTCTGCTGAGCAGCCTGTGTGACTCGGGACAGACGGGTTCTGCTGAGCAGCCTGTGTGACTGGACAGACGGGTTCTGCTGAGCAGCCTGTGTGACTCTGAAGAGACGGGTTCTGCTGAGCAGACTGCGTGACTCTGAACAGACGGGTTCTGCTGAGCAGCATGTGTGACTGAACAGACGGGTTCTGCTGAGCAGCCTGTGTGACTCGAGACAGATGGTTTCTGCTGAGCAGCCTGCGTGACTCTGGACAGACGGGTTCTGCTGAGCAGCCTGCGTGACTCTGGACAGACGGGTTCTGCTGAGCAGCCTGTGTGACTCGGGACAGACGGGTTCTGCTGAGCAGCCTGTGTGACTCGGGACAGACGGGTTCTGCTGAGCAGACTGCGTGACTCTGAACAGACGGGTTCTGCTGAGCAGCCTGCGTGACTCGGGACAGACGGGTTCTGCTGAGCAGCCTGTGTGACTCTGGACAGACGGTTTCTGCTGGGCTGCCTGTGTGACTCTGGACAGACGGGTTCTGCTGAGCAGCCTGCGTGACTCTGGACAGACGGGTTCTGCTGATCAGACTGCGTGACTCGGGACAGACGCTTTCTGCTGAGCAGCCTGCGTGACTCTGGACAGACGGGTTCTGCTGAGCAGCCTGCGTGACTCTGGACAGACGGTTTCTGCTGAGAAGCCTGTGTGACTCGGGACAGACGGGTTCTGCTGAGCAGCGTGCGTGACTCTGGACAGACGGGTTCTGCTGAGCAGTGTGCGTGACTCAGGACAGACGGGTTCTGCTGAGCAGCCTGTGTGACTCGGGACAGACGGGTTCTGCTGAGCAGACTGTGTGACTCGGGACAGACGGGTTCTGCTGAGCAGCCTGTGTGACTCGGGACAGACGGGTTCTGCTGAGCAGCCTGCGTGACTCTGAACAGACGGGTTCTGCTGAGCAGCCTGTGTGACTGGACAGACGGGTTCTGCTGAGCAGCCTGTGTGACTCTGAACAGACGGGTTCTGCTGAGCAGCCTGTGTGACTCTGGACAGACGGGTTCTGCTGTGCAGCCTGTGTGACTCTGGACAGACGGGTTCTGCTGAGCAGACTGCGTGACAATGAACAGACGGGTTCTGCTGAGCAGCCTGTGTGACTCGGCACAGACGGGTTCTGCTGAGCAGCCTGTGTGACTCGGGAAAGACGGGTTCTGCTGAGCAGACTGCGTGACAATGAACAGACGGGTTCTGCTGAGCAGCCTGCGTGACTCTGGACAGACGGGTTCTGCTGAGCAGCCTGTGTGACTCGAGACAGACGGTTTCTGCTGAGAAGCCTGTGTGACTGGACAGACGGGTTCTGCTGAGCAGCCTGTGTGACTCGGGACAGACGGGTTCTGCTGAGCAGACTGTGTGACTCGGGACAGACGGGTTCTGCTGAGCAGCCTGTGTGACTCGGGACAGACGGGTTCTGCTGAGCAGACTGCGTGACTCTGAACAGACGGCTTCTGCTGAGCAGCCTGTGTGACTGAACAGACGGGTTCTGCTGAGCAGCCTGTGTGACTCTGGACAGACGGGTTCTGCTAAGCAGCCTGTGTGACTCTGGACAGACGGGTTCTGCTGAGCAGCCTGTGTGACTCTGGACAGACGGGTTCTGCTGAGCAGCCTGTGTGACTCTGGACAGACGGGTTCTGCTGAGCAGCCTGTGTGACTCGTGACAGACGGGTTCTGCTGAGCAGACTGCGTGACAATGAACAGACGGGTTCTGCTGAGCAGCCTGCGTGACTCTGGACAGACGGGTTCTGCTGAGCAGCCTGTGTGACTCGAGACAGACGGGTTCTGCTGAGCAGCCTGCGTGACTCTGGACAGACGGGTTCTGCTGAGCAGCCTGCGTGACTCTGGACAGACGGGTTCCGCTGAGCAGCCTGCGTGACTCGGGACAGACGGGTTCTGCTGAGCAGCCTGCGTGACTCTGGACAGACGGTTTCTGATGAGCAGCCTGTGTGACTCTGGACAGACGGGTTCTGCTGAGCAGCCTGTGTGACTCGGGACAGACGGGTTCTGCTGAGCAGCCTGTGTGACTGGACAGACGGGTTCTGCTGAGCAGCCTGTGTGACTCTGAAGAGACGGGTTCTGCTGAGCAGACTGCGTGACTCTGAACAGACGGGTTCTGCTGAGCAGCATGTGTGACTGAACAGACGGGTTCTGCTGAGCAGCCTGTGTGACTCTGGACAGACGGGTTCTGCTGAGCAGCCTGTGTGACTCTGGACAGACGGGTTCTGCTGAGCAGCCTGTGTGACTCTGGACAGACGGGTTCTGCTGAGCAGCCTGTGTGACTCGGCACAGACGGGTTCTGCTGAGCAGCCTGTGTGACTCGGGACAGACGGGTTCTGCTGAGCAGACTGCGTGACAATGAACCGACGGGTTCTGCTGAGCAGCCTGCGTGACTCTGGACAGACGGGTTCTGCTGAGCAGCCTGTGTGACTCGAGACAGACGGTTTCTGCTGAGCAGCCTGCGTGACTCTGGACAGACGGGTTCTGCTGAGCAGCCTGCGTGACTCTGGACAGACGGGTTCTGCTGAGCAGCCTGTGTGACTCGGGACAGACGGGTTCTGCTGAGCAGCCTGTGTGACTCTGGACAGACGGTTTCTGCTGAGAAGCCTGTGTGACTCGGGACAGACGGGTTCTGCTGAGCAGCGTGCGTGACTCTGGACAGACGGGTTCTGCTGAGCAGTGTGCGTGACTCAGGACAGACGGGTTCTGCTGAGCAGCCTGTGTGACTCGGGACAGACGGGTTCTGCTGAGCAGACTGTGTGACTCGGGACAGACGGGTTCTGCTGAGCAGCCTGTGTGACTCGGGACAGACGGGTTCTGCTGAGCAGCCTGCGTGACTCTGAACAGACGGGTTCTGCTGAGCAGCCTGTGTGACTGGACAGACGGGTTCTGCTGAGCAGCCTGTGTGACTCTGAACAGACGGGTTCTGCTGAGCAGCCTGTGTGACTCTGGACAGACGGGTTCTGCTGTGCAGCCTGTGTGACTCTGGACAGACGGGTTCTGCTGAGCAGACTGCGTGACAATGAACAGACGGGTTCTGCTGAGCAGCCTGTGTGACTCGGCACAGACGGGTTCTGCTGAGCAGCCTGTGTGACTCGGGAAAGACGGGTTCTGCTGAGCAGACTGCGTGACAATGAACAGACGGGTTCTGCTGAGCAGCCTGCGTGACTCTGGACAGACGGGTTCTGCTGAGCAGCCTGTGTGACTCGAGACAGACGGTTTCTGCTGAGAAGCCTGTGTGACTGGACAGACGGGTTCTGCTGAGCAGCCTGTGTGACTCGGGACAGACGGGTTCTGCTGAGCAGACTGTGTGACTCGGGACAGACGGGTTCTGCTGAGCAGCCTGTGTGACTCGGGACAGACGGGTTCTGCTGAGCAGACTGCGTGACTCTGAACAGACGGCTTCTGCTGAGCAGCCTGTGTGACTGAACAGACGGGTTCTGCTGAGCAGCCTGTGTGACTCTGGACAGACGGGTTCTGCTAAGCAGCCTGTGTGACTCTGGACAGACGGGTTCTGCTGAGCAGCCTGTGTGACTCTGGACAGACGGGTTCTGCTGAGCAGCCTGTGTGACTCTGGACAGACGGGTTCTGCTGAGCAGCCTGTGTGACTCGTGACAGACGGGTTCTGCTGAGCAGACTGCGTGACAATGAACAGACGGGTTCTGCTGAGCAGCCTGCGTGACTCTGGACAGACGGGTTCTGCTGAGCAGCCTGTGTGACTCGAGACAGACGGGTTCTGCTGAGCAGCCTGCGTGACTCTGGACAGACGGGTTCTGCTGAGCAGCCTGCGTGACTCTGGACAGACGGGTTCCGCTGAGCAGCCTGCGTGACTCGGGACAGACGGGTTCTGCTGAGCAGCCTGCGTGACTCTGGACAGACGGTTTCTGATGAGCAGCCTGTGTGACTCTGGACAGACGGGTTCTGCTGAGCAGCCTGTGTGACTCGGGACAGACGGGTTCTGCTGAGCAGCCTGTGTGACTGGACAGACGGGTTCTGCTGAGCAGCCTGTGTGACTCTGAAGAGACGGGTTCTGCTGAGCAGACTGCGTGACTCTGAACAGACGGGTTCTGCTGAGCAGCATGTGTGACTGAACAGACGGGTTCTGCTGAGCAGCCTGTGTGACTCTGGACAGACGGGTTCTGCTGAGCAGCCTGTGTGACTCTGGACAGACGGGTTCTGCTGAGCAGCCTGTGTGACTCTGGACAGACGGGTTCTGCTGAGCAGCCTGTGTGACTCGGCACAGACGGGTTCTGCTGAGCAGCCTGTGTGACTCGGGACAGACGGGTTCTGCTGAGCAGACTGCGTGACAATGAACCGACGGGTTCTGCTGAGCAGCCTGCGTGACTCTGGACAGACGGGTTCTGCTGAGCAGCCTGTGTGACTCGAGACAGACGGTTTCTGCTGAGCAGCCTGCGTGACTCTGGACAGACGGGTTCTGCTGAGCAGCCTGCGTGACTCTGGACAGACGGGTTCTGCTGAGCAGCCTGTGTGACTCGGGACAGACGGGTTCTGCTGAGCAGCCTGTGTGACTCGGGACAGACGGGTTCTGCTGAGCAGACTGCGTGACTCTGAACAGACGGGTTCTGCTGAGCAGCCTGCGTGACTCGGGACAGACGGGTTCTGCTGAGCAGCCTGTGTGACTCTGGACAGACGGTTTCTGCTGGGCTGCCTGTGTGACTCTGGACAGACGGGTTCTGCTGAGCAGCCTGCGTGACTCTGGACAGACGGGTTCTGCTGATCAGCCTGCGTGACTCGGGACAGACGCTTTCTGCTGAGCAGCCTGCGTGACTCTGGACAGACGGGTTCTGCTGAGCAGCCTGCGTGACTCTGGACAGACGGTTTCTGCTGAGAAGCCTGTGTGACTCGGGACAGACGGGTTCTGCTGAGCAGCGTGCGTGACTCTGGACAGACGGGTTCTGCTGAGCAGTGTGCGTGACTCAGGACAGACGGGTTCTGCTGAGCAGCCTGTGTGACTCGGGACAGACGGGTTCTGCTGAGCAGACTGTGTGACTCGGGACAGACGGGTTCTGCTGAGCAGCCTGTGTGACTCGGGACAGACGGGTTCTGCTGAGCAGCCTGCGTGACTCTGAACAGACGGGTTCTGCTGAGCAGCCTGTGTGACTGGACAGACGGGTTCTGCTGAGCAGCCTGTATGACTCTGAACAGACGGGTTCTGCTGAGCAGCCTGTGTGACTCTGGACAGACGGGTTCTGCTGTGCAGCCTGTGTGACTCTGGACAGACGGGTTCTGCTGAGCAGACTGCGTGACAATGAACAGACGGGTTCTGCTGAGCAGCCTGTGTGACTCGGCACAGACGGGTTCTGCTGAGCAGCCTGTGTGACTCGGGAAAGACGGGTTCTGCTGAGCAGACTGCGTGACAATGAACAGACGGGTTCTGCTGAGCAGCCTGCGTGACTCTGGACAGACGGGTTCTGCTGAGCAGCCTGTGTGACTCGAGACAGACGGTTTCTGCTGAGCAGACTGTGTGACTCTGGACAGACGGGTTCTGCTGAGCAGCCTGTGTGACTCTGGACAGACGGGTTCTGCTGAGCAGCCTGTGTGACTCGTGACAGACGGGTTCTGCTGAGCAGACTGCGTGACAATGAACAGACGGGTTCTGCTGAGCAGCCTGCGTGACTCTGGACAGACGGGTTCTGCTGAGCAGCCTGTGTGACTCGAGACAGACGGTTTCTGCTGAGCAGCATGCGTGACTCTGGACAGACGGGTTCTGCTGAGCAGCCTGCGTGACTCTGGACAGACGGGTTCTGCTGAGCAGCCTGTGTGACTCTGGACAGACGGGTTCTGCTGAGCAGCCTGTGTGACTCGGGACAGACGGGTTCTGCTGAGCAGACTGCGTGACTCTGAACAGACGGGTTCTGCTGAGCAGACTGCGTGACTCTGAACAGACGGGTTCTGCTGAGCAGCCTGGGTGACTCGGGACAGACGGGTTCTGCTGAGCAGCCTGTGTGACTCTGAACAGACGGGTTCTGCTGAGCAGCCTGCGTGACTCGGGACAGACGGGTTCTGCTGAGCAGCCTGTGTGACTCTGAACAGACGGTTTCTGCTGAGCAGCCTGCGTGACTCTGGACAGACGGGTTCTGCTGAGCAGACTGCGTGACTCTGAACAGACAGGTTCTGCTGAGCAGACTGCGTGACAATGAACCGACGGGTTCTGCTGAGCAGCCTGCGTGACTCTGGACAGACGGGTTCTGCTGAGCAGCCTGTGTGACTCGAGACAGACGGTTTCTGCTGAGCAGCCTGCGTGACTCTGGACAGACGGGTTCTGCTGAGCAGCCTGTGTGACTCGGGACAGACGGGTTCTGCTGAGCAGCCTGTGTGACTGGACAGACGGGTTCTGCTGAGCAGCCTGTGTGACTCTGAAGAGACGGGTTCTGCTGAGCAGACTGCGTGACTCTGAACAGACGGGTTCTGCTGAGCAGCATGTGTGACTGAACAGACGGGTTCTGCTGAGCAGCCTGTGTGACTCTGGACAGACGGGTTCTGCTGAGCATCCTGTGTGACTCTGGACAGACGGGTTCTGCTGAGCAGCCTGTGTGACTCTGGACAGACGGGTTCTGCTGAGCAGCCTGTGTGACTCGGCACAGACGGTTTCTGCTGAGAAGCCTGTGTGACTCGGGACAGACGGGTTCTGCTGAGCAGCGTGCGTGACTCTGGACAGACGGGTTCTGCTGAGCAGTGTGCGTGACTCAGGACAGACGGGTTCTGCTGAGCAGCCTGTGTGACTCGGGGCAGACGGGTTCTGCTGAGCAGACTGTGTGACTCGGGACATACGGGTTCTGCTGAGCAGCCTGTGTGACTCGGGACAGACGGGTTCTGCTGAGCAGCCTGCGTGACTCTGAACAGACGGGTTCTGCTGAGCAGCCTGTGTGACTGGACAGACGGGTTCTGCTGAGCAGCCTGTGTGACTCTGAACAGACGGGTTCTGCTGAGCAGCCTGTGTGACTCTGGACAGACGGGTTCTGCTGTGCAGCCTGTGTGACTCTGGACAGACGGGTTCTGCTGAGCAGACTGCGTGACAATGAACAGACGGGTTCTGCTGAGCAGCCTGTGTGACTCGGCACAGACGGGTTCTGCTGAGCAGCCTGTGTGACTCGGGACAGACGGGTTCTGCTGAGCAGACTGCGTGACAATGAACAGACGGGTTCTGCTGAGCAGCCTGCGTGACTCTGGACAGACGGGTTCTGCTGAGCAGCCTGTGTGACTCGAGACAGACGGTTTCTGCTGAGAAGCCTGTGTGACTGGACAGACGGGTTCTGCTGAGCAGCCTGTGTGACTCGGGACAGACGGGTTCTGCTGAGCAGACTGTGTGACTCGGGACAGACGGGTTCTGCTGAGCATCCTGTGTGACTCTGGACAGACGGGTTCTGCTGAGCAGCCTGTGTGACTCTGGACAGACGGGTTCTGCTGAGCAGCCTGTGTGACTCGGCACAGACGGTTTCTGCTGAGAAGCCTGTGTGACTCGGGACAGACGGGTTCTGCTGAGCAGCGTGCGTGACTCTGGACAGACGGGTTCTGCTGAGCAGTGTGCGTGACTCAGGACAGACGGGTTCTGCTGAGCAGCCTGTGTGACTCGGGACAGACGGGTTCTGCTGAGCAGACTGTGTGACTCGGGACATACGGGTTCTGCTGAGCAGCCTGTGTGACTCGGGACAGACGGGTTCTGCTGAGCAGCCTGCGTGACTCTGAACAGACGGGTTCTGCTGAGCAGCCTGTGTGACTGGACAGACGGGTTCTGCTGAGCAGCCTGTGTGACTCTGAACAGACGGGTTCTGCTGAGCAGCCTGTGTGACTCTGGACAGACGGGTTCTGCTGTGCAGCCTGTGTGACTCTGGACAGACGGGTTCTGCTGAGCAGACTGCGTGACAATGAACAGACGGGTTCTGCTGAGCAGCCTGTGTGACTCGGCACAGACGGGTTCTGCTGAGCAGCCTGTGTGACTCGGGACAGACGGGTTCTGCTGAGCAGACTGCGTGACAATGAACAGACGGGTTCTGCTGAGCAGCCTGCGTGACTCTGGACAGACGGGTTCTGCTGAGCAGCCTGTGTGACTCGAGACAGACGGTTTCTGCTGAGAAGCCTGTGTGACTGGACAGACGGGTTCTGCTGAGCAGCCTGTGTGACTCGGGACAGACGGGTTCTGCTGAGCAGACTGTGTGACTCGGGACAGACGGGTTCTGCTGAGCAGCCTGTGTGACTCGGGACAGACGGGTTCTGCTGAGCAGACTGCGTGACTCTGAACAGACGGCTTCTGCTGAGCAGCCTGTGTGACTGAACAGACGGGTTCTGCTGAGCAGCCTGTGTGACTCTGGACAGACGGGTTCTGCTAAGCAGCCTGTGTGACTCTGGACAGACGGGTTCTGCTGAGCAGCCTGTGTGACTCTGGACAGACGGGTTCTGCTGAGCAGCCTGTGTGACTCTGGACAGACGGGTTCTGCTGAGCAGCCTGTGTGACTCGTGACAGACGGGTTCTGCTGAGCAGACTGCGTGACAATGATCAGACGGGTTCTGCTGAGCAGCCTGCGTGACTCTGGACAGACGGGTTCTGCTGAGCAGCCTGTGTGACTCGAGACAGACGGTTTCTGCTGAGCAGCATGCGTGACTCTGGACAGACGGGTTCTGCTGAGCAGCCTGCGTGACTCTGGACAGACGGGTTCTGCTGAGCAGCCTGTGTGACTCTGGACAGACGGGTTCTGCTGAGCAGCCTGTGTGACTCGGGACAGACGGGTTCTGCTGATCAGACTGCGTGACTCTGAACAGACAGGTTCTGCTGAGCAGACTGCGTGACTCGGGACAGACGGGTTCTGCTGAGCAGCATGGGTGACTCGGGACAGACGGGTTCTGCTGAGCAGCCTGTGTGACTGAACAGACGGGTTCTGCTGAGCAGCCTGCGTGACTCGGGACAGACGGGTTCTGCTGAGCAGCCTGTGTGACTCTGAACAGACGGTTTCTGCTGAGCAGCCTGTGTGACTCTGGACAGACGGGTTCTGCTGAGCAGCCTGTGTGACTCGGGACAGGCGGGTTCTGCTGAGCAGCCTGTGTGACTCGGGACAGACGGTTTCTGCTGGGCAGCCTGTGTGACTCTGGACAGACGGGTTCTGCTGAGCAGCCTGTGTGACTCGGGACAGACGGGTTCTGCTGAGCAGCCTGCGTGACTCGGGACAGACGGTTTCTGCTGAGCAGCCTGTGTGACTCTGGACAGACGGGTTCTGCTGAGCAGCCTGTGTGACTCGGGACAGACGGGTTCTGCTGAGCAGCCTGTGTGACTGGACAGACGGGTTCTGCTGAGCAGCCTGTGTGACTCTGAAGAGACGGGTTCTGCTGAGCAGACTGCGTGACTCTGAACAGACGGGTTCTGCTGAGCAGCATGTGTGACTGAACAGACGGGTTCTGCTGAGCAGCCTGTGTGACTCTGGACAGACGGGTTCTGCTGAGCAGCCTGTGTGACTCTGGACAGACGGGTTCTGCTGAGCAGCCTGTGTGACTCTGGACAGACGGGTTCTGCTGAGCAGCCTGTGTGACTCGGCACAGACGGGTTCTGCTGAGCAGCCTGTGTGACTCGGGACAGACGGGTTCTGCTGAGCAGACTGCGTGACAATGAACCGACGGGTTCTGCTGAGCAGCCTGCGTGACTCTGGACAGACGGGTTCTGCTGAGCAGCCTGTGTGACTCGAGACAGACGGTTTCTGCTGAGCAGCCTGCGTGACTCTGGACAGACGGGTTCTGCTGAGCAGCCTGCGTGACTCTGGACAGACGGGTTCTGCTGAGCAGCCTGTGTGACTCGGGACAGACGGGTTCTGCTGAGCAGCCTGTGTGACTCGGGACAGACGGGTTCTGCTGAGCAGACTGCGTGACTCTGAACAGACGGGTTCTGCTGAGCAGCCTGCGTGACTCGGGACAGACGGGTTCTGCTGAGCAGCCTGTGTGACTCTGGACAGACGGTTTCTGCTGGGCTGCCTGTGTGACTCTGGACAGACGGGTT
This sequence comes from Salvelinus fontinalis, assembly GCF_029448725.1. Lineage (NCBI taxonomy): Eukaryota > Metazoa > Chordata > Actinopteri > Salmoniformes > Salmonidae > Salvelinus > Salvelinus fontinalis. The sequence goes on along the minus strand of NC_074679.1, from coordinate 13,640,448 downwards.
CTGCTGAGCAGCCTGCGTGACTCTGGACAGACGGGTTCTGCTGATCAGCCTGCGTGACTCGGGACAGACGCTTTCTGCTGAGCAGCCTGCGTGACTCTGGACAGACGGGTTCTGCTGAGCAGCCTGCGTGACTCTGGACAGACGGTTTCTGCTGAGAAGCCTGTGTGACTCGGGACAGACGGGTTCTGCTGAGCAGCGTGCGTGACTCTGGACAGACGGGTTCTGCTGAGCAGTGTGCGTGACTCAGGACAGACGGGTTCTGCTGAGCAGCCTGTGTGACTCGGGACAGACGGGTTCTGCTGAGCAGACTGTGTGACTCGGGACAGACGGGTTCTGCTGAGCAGCCTGTGTGACTCGGGACAGACGGGTTCTGCTGAGCAGCCTGCGTGACTCTGAACAGACGGGTTCTGCTGAGCAGCCTGTGTGACTGGACAGACGGGTTCTGCTGAGCAGCCTGTGTGACTCTGAACAGACGGGTTCTGCTGAGCAGCCTGTGTGACTCTGGACAGACGGGTTCTGCTGTGCAGCCTGTGTGACTCTGGACAGACGGGTTCTGCTGAGCAGACTGCGTGACAATGAACAGACGGGTTCTGCTGAGCAGCCTGTGTGACTCGGCACAGACGGGTTCTGCTGAGCAGCCTGTGTGACTCGGGAAAGACGGGTTCTGCTGAGCAGACTGCGTGACAATGAACAGACGGGTTCTGCTGAGCAGCCTGCGTGACTCTGGACAGACGGGTTCTGCTGAGCAGCCTGTGTGACTCGAGACAGACGGTTTCTGCTGAGAAGCCTGTGTGACTGGACAGACGGGTTCTGCTGAGCAGCCTGTGTGACTCGGGACAGACGGGTTCTGCTGAGCAGACTGTGTGACTCGGGACAGACGGGTTCTGCTGAGCAGCCTGTGTGACTCGGGACAGACGGGTTCTGCTGAGCAGACTGCGTGACTCTGAACAGACGGCTTCTGCTGAGCAGCCTGTGTGACTGAACAGACGGGTTCTGCTGAGCAGCCTGTGTGACTCTGGACAGACGGGTTCTGCTAAGCAGCCTGTGTGACTCTGGACAGACGGGTTCTGCTGAGCAGCCTGTGTGACTCTGGACAGACGGGTTCTGCTGAGCAGCCTGTGTGACTCTGGACAGACGGGTTCTGCTGAGCAGCCTGTGTGACTCGTGACAGACGGGTTCTGCTGAGCAGACTGCGTGACAATGAAAAGACGGGTTCTGCTGAGCAGCCTGCGTGACTCTGGACAGACGGGTTCTGCTGAGCAGCCTGTGTGACTCGAGACAGACGGTTTCTGCTGAGCAGCATGCGTGACTCTGGACAGACGGGTTCTGCTGAGCAGCCTGCATGACTCTGGACAGACGGGTTCTGCTGAGCAGCCTGTGTGACTCTGGACAGACGGGTTCTGCTGAGCAGCCTGTGTGACTCGGGACAGACGGGTTCTGCTGAGTAGACTGCGTGACTCTGAACAGACGGGTTCTGCTGAGCAGACTGCGTGACTCTGAACAGACGGGTTCTGCTGAGCAGCCTGGGTGACTCGGGACAGACGGGTTCTGCTGAGCAGCCTGTGTGACTCTGAACAGACGGGTTCTGCTGAGCAGCCTGCGTGACTCGGGACAGACGGGTTCTGCTGAGCAGCCTGTGTGACTCTGAACAGACGGTTTCTGCTGAGCAGCCTGCGTGACTCTGGACAGACGGGTTCTGCTGAGCAGACTGCGTGACTCTGAACAGACAGGTTCTGCTGAGCAGACTGCGTGACAATGAACCGACGGGTTCTGCTGAGCAGCCTGCGTGACTCTGGAAAGACGGGTTCTGCTGAGCAGCCTGTGTGACTCGAGACAGACGGTTTCTGCTGAGCAGCCTGCGTGACTCTGGACAGACGGGTTCTGCTGAGCAGCCTGTGTGACTCGGGACAGACGGGTTCTGCTGAGCAGCCTGTGTGACTGGACAGACGGGTTCTGCTGAGCAGCCTGTGTGACTCTGAAGAGACGGGTTCTGCTGAGCAGACTGCGTGACTCTGAACAGACGGGTTCTGCTGAGCAGCATGTGTGACTGAACAGACGGGTTCTGCTGAGCAGCCTGTGTGACTCTGGACAGACGGGTTCTGCTGAGCAGCCTGTGTGACTCTGGACAGACGGGTTCTGCTGAGCAGCCTGTGTGACTCTGGACAGACGGGTTCTGCTGAGCAGCCTGTGTGACTCGGCACAGACGGGTTCTGCTGAGCAGCCTGTGTGACTCGGGACAGACGGGTTCTGCTGAGCAGACTGCGTGACAATGAACCGACGGGTTCTGCTGAGCAGCCTGCGTGACTCTGGACAGACGGGTTCTGCTGAGCAGCCTGTGTGACTCGAGACAGACGGTTTCTGCTGAGCAGCCTGCGTGACTCTGGACAGACGGGTTCTGCTGAGCAGCCTGCGTGACTCTGGACAGACGGGTTCTGCTGAGCAGCCTGTGTGACTCGGGACAGACGGGTTCTGCTGAGCAGCCTGTGTGACTCGGGACAGACGGGTTCTGCTGAGCAGACTGCGTGACTCTGAACAGACGGGTTCTGCTGAGCAGCCTGCGTGACTCGGGACAGACGGGTTCTGCTGAGCAGCCTGTGTGACTCTGGACAGACGGTTTCTGCTGGGCTGCCTGTGTGACTCTGGACAGACGGGTTCTGCTGAGCAGCCTGCGTGACTCTGGACAGACGGGTTCTGCTGATCAGCCTGCGTGACTCGGGACAGACGCTTTCTGCTGAGCAGCCTGCGTGACTCTGGACAGACGGGTTCTGCTGAGCAGCCTGCGTGACTCTGGACAGACGGTTTCTGCTGAGAAGCCTGTGTGACTCGGGACAGACGGGTTCTGCTGAGCAGCGTGCGTGACTCTGGACAGACGGGTTCTGCTGAGCAGTGTGCGTGACTCAGGACAGACGGGTTCTGCTGAGCAGCCTGTGTGACTCGGGACAGACGGGTTCTGCTGAGCAGACTGTGTGACTCGGGACATACGGGTTCTGCTGAGCAGCCTGTGTGACTCGGGACAGACGGGTTCTGCTGAGCAGCCTGCGTGACTCTGAACAGACGGGTTCTGCTGAGCAGCCTGTGTGACTGGACAGACGGGTTCTGCTGAGCAGCCTGTGTGACTCTGAACAGACGGGTTCTGCTGAGCAGCCTTTGTGACTCTGGACAGACGGGTTCTGCTGTGCAGCCTGTGTGACTCTGGACAGACGGGTTCTGCTGAGCAGACTGCGTGACAATGAACAGACGGGTTCTGCTGAGCAGCCTGTGTGACTCGGCACAGACGGGTTCTGCTGAGCAGCCTGTGTGACTCGGGACAGACGGGTTCTGCTGAGCAGACTGCGTGACAATGAACAGACGGGTTCTGCTGAGCAGCCTGCGTGACTCTGGACAGACGGGTTCTGCTGAGCAGCCTGTGTGACTCGAGACAGACGGTTTCTGCTGAGAAGCCTGTGTGACTGGACAGACGGGTTCTGCTGAGCAGCCTGTGTGACTCGGGACAGACGGGTTCTGCTGAGCAGACTGTGTGACTCGGGACAGACGGGTTCTGCTGAGCAGCCTGTGTGACTCGGGACAGACGGGTTCTGCTGAGCAGACTGCGTGACTCTGAACAGACGGCTTCTGCTGAGCAGCCTGTGTGACTGAACAGACGGGTTCTGCTGAGCAGCCTGTGTGACTCTGGACAGACGGGTTCTGCTAAGCAGCCTGTGTGACTCTGGACAGACGGGTTCTGCTGAGCAGCCTGTGTGACTCTGGACAGACGGGTTCTGCTGAGCAGCCTGTGTGACTCTGGACAGACGGGTTCTGCTGAGCAGCCTGTGTGACTCGTGACAGACGGGTTCTGCTGAGCAGACTGCGTGACAATGAACAGACGGGTTCTGCTGAGCAGCCTGCGTGACTCTGGACAGACGGGTTCTGCTGAGCAGCCTGTGTGACTCGAGACAGACGGTTTCTGCTGAGCAGCATGCGTGACTCTGGACAGACGGGTTCTGCTGAGCAGCCTGCGTGACTCTGGACAGACGGGTTCTGCTGAGCAGCCTGTGTGACTCTGGACAGACGGGTTCTGCTGAGCAGCCTGTGTGACTCGGGACAGACGGGTTCTGCTGAGCAGACTGCGTGACTCTGAACAGACAGGTTCTGCTGAGCAGACTGCGTGACTCTGAACAGACGGGTTCTGCTGAGCAGCATGGGTGACTCGGGACAGACGGGTTCTGCTGAGCAGCCTGTGTGACTCTGAACAGACGGGTTCTGCTGAGCAGCCTGCGTGACTCGGGACAGACGGGTTCTGCTGAGCAGCCTGTGTGACTCTGAACAGACGGTTTCTGCTGAGCAGCCTGTGTGACTCTGGACAGACGGGTTCTGCTGAGCAGCCTGTGTGACTCGGGACAGGCGGGTTCTGCTGAGCAGCCTGTGTGACTCGGGACAGACGGTTTCTGCTGGGCAGCCTGTGTGACTCTGGACAGACGGGTTCTGCTGAGCAGCCTGTGTGACTCTGGACAGACGGGTTCTGCTGAGCAGCCTGCGTGACTCGGGACAGACGGTTTCTGCTGAGCAGCCTGCGTGACTCTGGACAGACGGTTTCTGCTGAGCAGCCTGTGTGACTCGGGACAGACGGGTTCTGCTGAGCAGCCTGCGTGACTCGGGACAGACGGGTTCTGCTGAGCAGCCTGCGTGACTGGACAGACGGGTTCTGCTGAGCAGCCTGCGTGACTCTGGACAGACGGGTTTTGCTGAGCAGCCTGCGTGACTCTGGACAGACGGGTTCTGCTGAGCAGCCTGTGTGACTCTGGACAGACGGGTTCTGCTGAGCAGCCTGCGTGACTCTGGACAGACGGGTTCTGCTGAGCAGCCTGCGTGACTCTGGACAGACGGGTTCTGCTGAGCAGCCTGTGTGACTCGGGACAGACGGTTTCTGCTGGGCAGCCTGTGTGACTCTGGACAGACGGGTTCTGCTGAGCAGACTGCGTGACAATGAACAGACGGGTTCTGCTGAGCAGCCTGTGTGACTCGGCACAGACGGGTTCTGCTGAGCAGCCTGTGTGACTCGGGACAGACGGGTTCTGCTGAGCAGACTGCGTGACAATGAACAGACGGGTTCTGCTGAGCAGCCTGCGTGACTCTGGACAGACGGGTTCTGCTGAGCAGCCTGTGTGACTCGAGACAGACGGTTTCTGCTGAGAAGCCTGTGTGACTGGACAGACGGGTTCTGCTGAGCAGCCTGCGTGACTCTGAACAGACGGTTTCTGCTGAGCAGCCTGTGTGACTCGGGACAGACGGGTTCTGCTGAGCAGACTGTGTGACTCGGGACAGACGGGTTCTGCTGAGCAGCCTGTGTGACTCGGGACAGACGGGTTCTGCTGAGCAGACTGCGTGACTCTGAACAGACGGCTTCTGCTGAGCAGCCTGTGTGACTGAACAGACGGGTTCTGCTGAGCAGCCTGTGTGACTCTGGACAGACGGGTTCTGCTAAGCAGCCTGTGTGACTCTGGACAGACGGGTTCTGCTGAGCAGCCTGTGTGACTCTGGACAGACGGGTTCTGCTGAGCAGCCTGTGTGACTCTGGACAGACGGGTTCTGCTGAGCAGCCTGTGTGACTCGTGACAGACGGGTTCTGCTGAGCAGACTGCGTGACAATGAACAGACGGGTTCTGCTGAGCAGCCTGCGTGACTCTGGACAGACGGGTTCTGCTGAGCAGCCTGTGTGACACGAGACAGACGGTTTCTGCTGAGCAGCCTGCGTGACTCTGGACAGACGGGTTCTGCTGAGCAGCCTGCGTGACTCTGGACAGACGAGTTCTGCTGAGCAGCCTGTGTGACTCTGGACAGACGGGTTCTGCTGAGCAGCCTGTGTGACTCGGGACAGACGGGTTCTGCTGAGCAGCCTGTGTGACTCTGAACAGACGGGTTCTGCTGAGCAGCCTGCGTGACTCGGGACAGACGGGTTCTGCTGAGCAGCCTGTGTGACTCTGAACAGACGGTTTCTGCTGAGCAGCCTGCGTGACTCTGGACAGACGGGTTCTGCTGAGCAGCCTGTGTGACTCTGGACAGACGGGTTCTGCTGAGCAGCCTGTGTGACTCGGGACAGACGGGTTCTGCTGAGCAGCCTGTGTGACTCTGAACAGACGGGTTCTGCTGAGCAGCCTGCGTGACTCGGGACAGACGGGTTCTGCTGAGCAGCCTGTGTGACTCTGAACAGACGGTTTCTGCTGAGCAGCCTGCGTGACTCTGGACAGACGGGTTCTGCTGAGCAGCCTGTGTGACTCGGGACAGGCGGGTTCTGCTGAGCAGCCTGTGTGACTCGGGACAGACGGTTTCTGCTGGGCAGCCTGTGTGACTCTGGACAGACGGGTTCTGCTGAGCAGCCTGTGTGACTCTGGACAGACGGGTTCTGCTGAGCAGCCTGCGTGACTCGGGACAGACGGTTTCTGCTGAGCAGCCTGCGTGACTCTGGACAGACGGTTTCTGCTGAGCAGCCTGTGTGACTCGGGACAGACGGGTTCTGCTGAGCAGCCTGCGTGACTCGGGACAGACGGGTTCTGCTGAGCAGCGTGCGTGACTCAGGACAGACGGGTTCTGCTGAAGCAGTCGGGGGAGGGGTGTTAGGGGCAAGGCCATCTGCTAGGGCACCAAGGCCATCTGCTAGGGCACCAAGGCCATCTACTAGGGCACCAAGGCCATTAACCAAAATAGCTAATTAAATAAATTTTATTTTCTTTAGCTGTTCGGTAAAGAAAAACATAAGAGTATGTAAATGTACAAAAATAATTCGCCTACATGTCGAAGTGTAGGCGATATCTTATACATATTGGTCACAGCTGGTCATAACCAGACCGATGCTGACATGATGGATGCGCCTGAAAATTGGGCCAAACTTTATCTTTTCATTACATATACAGTACCAGCCAAAGGTTTGGACACATACTCATTCAAGGGTTTTTCTTTATTTTTACTATTTTCTACATTCTAGAATAATAGTGAAGACATCAAAACTATGAAACTATGTGGGAACACCTTCAAGACTGTTTGAAAATAATTCCAGGTAAAGCTGGTTGAGAGAATGCCAAGAATGTGCAAAGCTGTCATCAAGACAAAGGGTGGCTACTTTAAAGAATATAAAATCTAAAATATATTTTGATTTGTTTTTCACTTTGTTTGGTTACTACATGATTCCCTATTTGTTACTGCATAGTTTTGATGTCTTCACTATTATTCTACAATGTAGAAAATAGTAAAAATAAAGAAAAACCCTTGAATGAGTAGGTGTGTCCAAACATTTGACTGGTACTGTAAATAGGCTAAACGCCAGTCATGTTTGACAGATGTAGGATCATTATTCTGCCCTACCAAACAAAAAGGCAGTATTTGCTCATAGTGTGGATCTGAGAAAAATGGCTTTTCTTTACCTTGGTTTCACAGAAACGTAAAGCAATGACCCTGACGCGACAGATCAGAGCGTTTAGCCTAAAATGTTGATAAACTATTATGCTATTTCTTCACATTATAATCGCAGAAATCTGCACATGGCAGTAGGCTATAAGCGTGAATGTTCCAAAATGCAATTAGCGTTAAAACACTGCTCTCAAAAGTGTACCGCAAATGTGAGCAGTTTCATATGACAGAGATGAAAATGCCCTTCAGAAATGTAGAAAGAGGGAAGATCTAAAGATGCAACAACAAGCATGGGTTGTTAATATGACTAGGTTGTGTCTTTGGCTGCTGGACAACGAAAGAAAGTTGACAACATGAGAGAAATGCTGGTTTCAATGGCATATGAGGAAGTGTTAAAATAATCCCCTCAACCTTCCTATGTTCGGAACATGGTAAGACATGCCCCATAAAATGACAAAATAATTACGTTTATGGTTAACTTCTTGCAACTATAGGGGGTGCTGTTTCAAATGAGCATAATTGTCTCTACAGATTAAACTGCCTAGTACTCAATTCTTGCTCGTACAATATGCATATTATTGTTATTATTGGATAGAAAACACTCTCTAGTTTCTATAGTCGTTTGAATTATGTCTCTGAGTGAAACAGAACTCATTCTACAGCACTTTTCCTCCCAGTGTGTGAGATTTAGACATCTTGGCCTCTGGTTCCAGATCAGTTTTTAAAGTCTCTGTTAATCCTATGAGATACAAACACTGCCCACGCCTTCCTCTAGATGTCAGTAAGTGGTGACAATTTGAATGGAGTCGATTGCGCAATCATTGGCTCTATAAATGACAAAATACCGGAAGTAAGCCTTCCTTTGGACACTGCGCTCAACGCGAGAAGGATATCTGACTGGCCTTTTTCCAAGCATTGGTTTAGCCAGTAATATAGCGTCGGTCATCTTTTTACTTGTTATAGGTGTTAGAAACATCATAATGTAGTTAATTTAAACCGTTTTATAGCAATTTATATCCGTTTAGTGCGATTTTGAGGCATTGCTTTGTAATAGACTTTGAAGCTCCGGGCACGTTTCGGGGTCCCGGTCGTACGTTAGTGGGCATTTCGACGGACAAGTGGACATCTTTCGACCAAAAGAAGATTAGAGCCAAGAAAGGATTCATTGTCCAAGATTCTGATGGGAGAACAGCTCATAGTAAGAACAATTTATGATGATAAATCGTGTTTCTGTCGATAAATGTTAAACGTTTATGCCGCCATCTTGTTTGCTATAGCTTCACTTGGCGCAACCTGTATTGAAAAGTAAGGATAATTAAAAAAATGTAATTCCGCGATTGTATTAAGAATTAAATTGTCTATCAATCGCTGTCCACCCTGTATTTTTTAGTCAAGTTTATGAGTATTTATGTATAAGACTAGATCACTGTCTAATATGGTGCACGACATTTTCTGACCAGCTGAGCTACTTTTGTCATTGTCTAACCATGATTTTGGTGGCTAAATATGCACATTTTCGAACAAACTGTATATGTATGTTGTAATATGATGTTACAAGAGTGTCATCTGAAGAATTCTGAGAAGGTTAGTGAAAAAATTAATATATTTTGGCGATGATACGATATCGCTCTCTTTGGCTAGAATCAGTGCTCGGGTAACGTTTGCGTATGTGGTATGCTAATATAACGATTTATTGTGTTTTCGCCGTAAAACACTTCGAAAATCTGAAATGTTGTCTGAATTCACAAGATCTGTGTCTGTCCATTGCTATGTGCTGTGTATTTTTAAGAAATGTTTTATGATGAGTAAATTGGTAATACACGTTGCTGTCTGTAGTAATTCTAGGAGCTTTGGTGAGATTTGTGATGCTGGCTGCAATGGCAAACTATGATTTATACCTGAAATATGCACATTTTTCTAACAAAACCTATCCTATACCATAAATTTTTCTTGGTTAGTGGCTATCAATATCTTAGTTTAGCCGAATTGGTGATAGCTACTGGTGTTGAGAGAAAATGGTGGACAAAGAAAAATTGTGATTTTTGCTAACGTGTTTAGCTAATAGATTTACATATTGTGTCTTCCCTGTAAAACATTTTAAAAATCTGAAATGGTGGCTTTATTCACAGGATCTGTATCTTTCATTAGGTGTCTTGGACTTGTGATTTAATGATATTTAGATGCTACTATTTAATTGTGACGCTATACTAGCGATGCTAATCAGTGTGGACCCGGGGTAGAGGCTCGTGAAAGGTTAAATGGTTTCAAAATGTTGACTGCCTCCACTCAGATTGCAAGGCGTGTGATGTTGCAGTGTGTAACAGGCTGTAACGGCTGTTTTTTGGTGAAAGAGAGGAGGACCAAACTGCAGCGTGATGATAATCCATATTTTAATAGGCTACTTAAACAACGAACAAAAACAACAAACTGACAGAAAGAACCGAAGACGCTACAGTCCTGAACTAGTGAACACAGAACAGATGAACACACGAACAGGAACAATCACCCACAAAACACACTACAAAAACAGGCTACCTAAATATGGTTCCCAATCAGAGACAATGACTAACACCTGCCTCTGATTGAGAACCATATCAGGCCAAACAAGAAACCCCACATAGAAACAGACAACATAGATCATACCCACCCAACTCACGTCCTGACCAACTAAATAAACACTAAAATAAAGGAAATAAGGTCAGAAACGTGGCACAGACACTGGCCTTTATCTCCTATCTGAACAAACAGTGCCTCAAGTATTTCGACAGAATCAAGCCTTAAGATATTAATACTGCCCGACCAAGCAAAAAGGCAGTAACTGCTCATTTGGTCGGAAATGAGTTAATGTCATTTTTGCTCCATTAAAAACATGCTTAATCATGTGGACAAGTATCCTGCCTCTATTGTATTGTGTTTTGGAGAAAATGAGGGTCATGTTAGCAGTAACTGCATGACGTCATTTCTGATGTAGTTGTATTAATAACTTTTATCACTAATATAACTAACCTCAGGCTTTAACCTGACTCTCTCTCTCCTCTCCTCCTCTATAGTGTAGACTCTTAGAAAAAGGGTTCCAAAAGGGTTCTTCGGCTGTCCCAATAGGAGAACCCTTTTTGTCCTAGAGTATATTTGGAATATGTATTTCTGGCACAGAAGGACAAGCTGACCAATAGAATAGGTCAACTTTTGTAATATGGAGGAAAGTAGATTGACATAAGCTAGTGCTGTTGCTGTTCGTTTCTCATCTTGTTGGCTGACAAAGTAAATGTGGACAGTTCTTCTACCATCTCCAATATGCTCCTTGGAAGTCAATGTGCACTGTTGCTTCCCCGATGTCTGTCTTCACTAGTTGCCTACTTCCAAGTTGTGATTCCTGTGAAAAGGGCACAATCACGTGACGGTCACTGGCTAATAAGAATTCGCGATATCTGAGAGAGCCATGTGAGTGAGAGGAACGAAAAGTAAATGCCGAGTGGAAATTCGAGGACTGAGCCTGGCTAGCTGGTCTTAGCCTGGATAGCTGGTTTTAGCCTGGCTAAAAACATAGCAAGGTAGCTGGCTTTTTTAGCTTCACACATCTCCATGTGAAATGTATAATAAAAAATACGCCCAGGCAAATATTCTTATACTTGCCGGTGTAACCTCAAACATTATCCCAGTTTGATAAGCTGCTGGTGTATTCATTCCCATATCAGCTAAAAATAGAAAGTCATCATGTTTTGGTCACAGAGAAAAAAGCACCTGGCTAGCTGGTTGGCTACAGTAGGTTCTACCATTTCACAATAGCCTGTAATTACCAGTAATTACTTCTAAACAAAATACCTTTTTGGGTGGATTCATGTTGTTTGGTTTACTGTTTGAACAGTCCCTGAGATTATATTTGGTTATCAATGCAAAATAGGCTACTTTGATGAATAGCCTGGGCGGCAGGTAGCCTAGCGGTTAAGAGTGTTGGGCCAAGTAACCGAAAGGTTGCTGGTTTGAATCCCCGAGCTGGCAATTTGGGAAAAAAATCTGCTGCTCTGCCATTGAGCAAGGCAGTTAACTCTCAACAACAACTATTCCCCAGGCGCCGAAGACATGGATGTCGATTAATGCAGCCCCCTGCACCTCTCTGATTCAGAGGGGTTGGGTTAAATGACTCCTGCACCTCTCTGATTCAGATGGGTTAAATGACTCCTGCACCTCTCTGATTCAGAGGGATTGGGTTAAATGACTCCTGCACCTCTCTGATTCAGAGGGGTTGGGTTAAATGACTCCTGCACCTCTCTGATTCAGAGGGGTTGGGTTAAATGACTCCTGCACCTCTCTGATTCAGAGGGGTTGGGTTAAA
>NC_074679.1:13616235-13626235 GCF_029448725.1 Salvelinus fontinalis | reverse complement strand
GCATTGTGCATTCATATCTTTAAAGAAACCTTGCACTTGCAGAATCATTGGTTCAAATAACTCATTTATCATGAAATACCATAGGAACATTCATTTAGATCACCCACACACAAGATACCGATAGTTTCAATCAAATAAATATTGTACTACAAAATAGGTGATACATGTTTCATTATGCTACTACACATAAATACATCACTGTAAAAGGACGAGTAGAGAGAATACTACAGACACAGTGGAATCATTGAACAAAATATGACATTTATTGATGAAATACAATAAAATCACAACATAGGTTTCTTTGAATCAAAGCAAAAATAATTAGCTACAAAAATATAAAAAACAGTTACAGTAAAGGCCAACTGCAGTGTTCCTCACCTGGCTTACTGTAAAAAGCAAAACAAAAGATTGATTTCTGTACTTCTATATTTCCATCAACCCTGTCTTGTGGATTTGGCCACAGGTTCTCATCCACATCACAATGGATGTTTTCATTAGTCAAACATCTTGGGAAGAATCTTCGGGCATGGTGAATCCAGGCCTGACACTGGTCTGCCGTGAGGTCATTGCATGCGTCATCCATGGCCTGGAGAAGGGTGGCTTGTTCGTAAGGGCTCCTATCATATACCTTCCACTTCCATGTGGAGAACAATTCCTCAATCGGGTTAAGGAAAGGAGAGTATGGGGGTAAGTACAGGGTGGTAAATTGTGGATGGGCCTGAAACCATGCTTGCACCATTAGAGCATGTTGGAACCTGACATTATCCCACACAATGACATAGGTCATGCCATCAGCTCTACAGACCTGATTTAGCCCATCAAGGAAGGTTACATTCGAACAGCGAATCATGTGGCTGCCTGCAACTCAATATATAGAGTATATAGAGTAGCGAGCTTTAGATGTTGTTCGACCAAACATTAGAACGGACAAGATGCGTAATCTAAGCAACTTTGACAGTGGTATGATTGTTGATGCCACACATGGTGGTTCCAGCATCTCAGAAACAGCTGTCCTCCTGGGATTTTTACGCACTACAGTCTCTAGAGTTTACAGAGAATTGTGCGATAAACAAAACACATTCAGTGAGCGGCAGTTCTGTGGGCAAAAACACTTACTTCTTGTCAATACGGGGGCGCTGTTTTCACTTTGGAAAAAATCGTGCCCAAATGAAACGGCCTCGTACTCTTTTCTAGATGATACAATATGCATATTATTATTACTATTGGATAGAAAACACTCTCAAGTTTCTAAAACGGTTTGAATTATATGTGTGAGTAAAACAGAAGTCATTTTGCAGCAAACTGTAACAGTCCTGACCTATTTATGTTAGTTTTTATGTGTTTATGGTCAGGGCATGTGTTTTGGGTGGGCAGTCTATGTTATCTGTTTCTATGTTGGTTTCGGTTTGCCTGGTATGGCTCTTGATTAGAGGCAGGTGGTTTGCATTTTCCTCTAATCAAGAGTCATATTTAGGTAGGGCATTCTCACTGTTTGTTTGTGGGTGATTGTCTCCTGTGATGTTTTCGTGTTGTCGATGTATATTCACAAACGGGACTGTTTGGCTGTTCGTTTTGTTTCGATGTCGTCTGTTGCCTGTTCGTGAGTTTACGTTTCAGTTATGTAAGTTTATGTTCAGGTTTTCGTTCTACGTCGTTTTGTTATTTTGTAAGTTTTGAAAGTGTTTGTTTTTTCGTGTTGCCATCATTATTCAGTTTTGTCGTTTATAAAATAAAGATGGCTTATTTCCCTGACTCCGCATTTTGGTCCGAAGATCCTTCTCTCCTCACCTCATCCGAGGATGAGGAAAGCGACAGCTCTAACAGAATCACCCACCAACAAAATGTGACCAAGCGGTATGGGAATGCTCGACGGAGCAACAAGGACTTTTGGACTTGGGAGGAGATCCTGTCTGGTAGAGGACCCTGGGCGCAAACTGGAGAATATCGCTGCTCTCGTGAGAGGAGTGAGGCAGCCACAGCCCAGGAGCGGTGGTTTAAGGAGGCAGCTAGGAGACGTGGATGGAAGCCGGAGAATCAAGCTCGAAACCGGAATTATGAGGGGACACGTCTTGCACGGAAGCCCGAAAAGCCCGTGAGTAACTCCCAAAAAATTTCTTGGGGGGGGGGCTAAAGGGTAGTGGGCCAAGGGCAGGTAGGAGACCCGCGCCCACTTCCCAGGCTAACCGTGGAGAGCGGGAGTACGGGCAGACACCGTGTTACGCAGTAGAGCGCACGGTGTCTCCTGTACGTGTGCATAGGCCGGTGCGGGTTATTCCACCTCCCCGCACTGGTAGGGCTAGATTGGGCATTGAGCCAGGTGTCATGAGGCCGGCTCAACGCGTCTGGTCTCCAGTGCGTCTCCTCGGGCCGGCATACATGGCACCTGCCTTACGCATGGTTTCCCCGGTTCGCCTACACAGCCCGGTGCGGGTTATTCCACCTCCCCGTACTGGGCGGGCGACCGGGAGCATTCAACCAGGTAAGGTTGGGCAGGCTCAATGCTCAAGAGAGCCAGTACGCCTGCACGGTCCGGTATTTCCGGCGCCACCTCCCCGCCCCAGCCTAGTACCTACAGTGTCTACACTATACACTAGGCTACCAGTGCGTATCCTGAGCCCTGTTCCTCCTCCACGCACTCTCCCTGTAGTGCGTGTATCTAGCCCGGTGCCTCCAGTTCCGGGTCCACGCACTAAGCTACCTGTGCGTCTCCAGAGCCCTGAACCCACTGTATCTTCTCCCCCTACTAATCCTGATGTGCTTGTCCTCAGCCCGGTGTCACCAGTGCCGGTACCACGCATCAGGGATAGAGTAGGCTTTGAGAATACAGTGTGCCCTGTCCCTGCTCTACGCACTAGTAGGAAGGTGCTTATCATTAGCACGGTGCCTCCAGTTCCGGCACCACGCACCAGGTCTACAGTGCGCCGTATCCGGCCAGAGCCATCCGTCTCCCCAGCGCCATCTGAGCCATCCGTCTCCCCAGCGCCATCTGAGCCATCCGTCTCCCCAGCGCCATCTGAGCCATCCGTCTCCCCAGCGCCATCTGAGCCATCCGTCTCCCCAGCGCCATCTGAGTCATCCGTCTGCCAGGAGCCTGCAAAGCCGCCCGTCTGCCATGAGCCTGCAAAGCCGCCCGTCTGCCATGAGCCTACAGAGCCATCCGCCAGACAGGAGCCGCTAGAGCCGTCAGCCAGACAGGAGCCGCTAGAGCCGCCCGCCAGACAGGATCTGCCAGAGCCGCCAACCAGACAGGATCTGCCAGAGCCGCCAACCAGACAGGATCTGCCAGAGCCGCCAGAGAGCCATGAGCAGCCAGAGCCGTCAGAGAGCCATGAGCAGCCAGAGCCGTCAGAGAGCCATGAGCAGCCAGAGCCGTCAGAGAGCCATGAGCAGCCAGAGCCGTCAGAGAGCCATGAGCGTCGAGAGCCGTCAGTCTGCCATGAGCGTCGAGAGCCGTCAGCCTGCCATGAGCGTAGAGAGCCGTCAGTCTGCCATGAGCGTCGAGAGCCGTCAGCCTGCATGGACCTGCCAGAGCCGTCCAAACAGGACCTGCCAGAGTCCTTCAGCCGGGATCTGCCCCTTGTCCCGGTGTTGCCCCTTGTCCCGGTGTTGCCCCTTGTCCCGGTGCTGCCCCTTGTCCCGGTGCTGCCCCTTGTCCCGGTGCTGCCCCTTGTCCCGGTGCTGCCCCTTGTCCCGGTGCTGCCCCTTGTCCCGGTGCTGCCCCTTGTCCCGGTGCTGCCCCTTGTCCCGGTGCTGCCCCTTGTCCCGGTGCTGCCCCTTATTCCAGTGATGGTCCTTATCCTGGTGCTGCCCCTTGTTCTGGTGCTGCCCCTTGTCCCGGTGCTACCCCTTGTCCCGGTGCTGCCCCTTGTCCCGGTGCTAGCTGTTTATTTAGGGGAAGGTAGTGTTAGGGTGGTCAGTAGAAGGGGTAGAAAGAAGAGGGGAGTGACTATGGTGGTGCGGGGACAGCGTCCTGAACCGGAACCACCACCGTGGTCAACTGCCCACCCGGACCCTCCCCTGGACTTTGTGCTGGTGCGCCCGGCGTTCGCACCTTGGGGGGGGGGGTACTGTAACAGTCCTGACCTATTTATGTTAGTTTTTATGTGTTTATGGTCAGGGCATGTGTTTTGGGTGGGCAGTCTATGTTATCTGTTTCTATGTTGGTTTCGGTTTGCCTGGTATGGCTCTTGATTAGAGGCAGGTGGTTTGCATTTTCCTCTAATCAAGAGTCATATTTAGGTAGGGCATTCTCACTGTTTGTTTGTGGGTGATTGTCTCCTGTGATGTTTTCGTGTTGTCGATGTATATTCACAAACGGGACTGTTTGGCTGTTCGTTTTGTTTCGATGTCGTCTGTTGCCTGTTCGTGAGTTTACGTTTCAGTTATGTAAGTTTATGTTCAGGTTTTCGTTCTACGTCGTTTTGTTATTTTGTAAGTTTTGAAAGTGTTTGTTTTTTCGTGTTGCCATCATTATTCAGTTTTGTCGTTTATAAAATAAAGATGGCTTATTTCCCTGACTCCGCATTTTGGTCCGAAGATCCTTCTCTCCTCACCTCATCCGAGGATGAGGAAAGCGACAGCTCTAACACAAACTTCCATACAGGAAGTTAAAAATCTGAAAACGAGGCTCTGTTTCAGGGCCTGCCTATTCAACTGGCTTTTATTTATCGATATGCATGCACTTCATACGCCTTCCACTAGATGTCAACAGGCAGTGGAAGGTCGAATTGGGTGTCTAGCTTGATCTGAGGTCGAATAAGAGCTTTTGGAGGGACAGGTCTGGTATTTTCTTTGTCTTCGAAGGAGCGCGGGGGAGCTCGACATTGTCTTCTGAAAAGCGTTCAGTATACACGGCTCTGATTTTATTTGATACATATGACAATAACATCATAAAGTAGGTTTTTTCAACCGAGTTTTGTCAGCTTATTCAACGTTTATTGGGACTTTTGGAGTTTTCCGTTCTTTGCGCCAAGAGAGGATGGGAATGTTAGCAACCTTGGCTAGCATTGTGGCGCGAATTCGACAGAAGAAATGGACATTCTAAAACCAATCAACGATTTATTCTGGACCAAGGACTCCTTGTACAACATTCTGATGAAAGCTCAGCAAAAGTAAGAAAACATTTATGATGTTATTTCGTATTTCTGTGTAAAATGTTGACTCCTATTCTCCGCTGTGTTGGTGAGTGCTGTCTCACAATAACCCTACGCTGTATGTTAAGGTAAAATTATTTTAAAAATTCTAACAGCGGTTGCATTAAGAACCAGTGTATCTTTCATTTGCCATACAACAAGTATTTTTATGTAAAGTTTATGATAAGTTCTTTGGTCAGATTAGGTGAGTGTCCAAAATATCTCCGGAGATTCTGGTGAATTGTTGCTACGTATTCACAATGTATAACCACGATTTGTAGCTATAAATATGCACATTTTCGAACAAAACATAAATGTATTGTATAACATGATGTTATAAGACTGTCATCTGATGAAGTTGTCCAAAGGTTAGTGATTCATTTTATATCTTTTGCTGGTTTTTGCGAAAGCTACCTTTGCGGTGAATAAATGCGTTTGTGTGTTTGGCTATTGTGGTAAGCTAATATAATTCTATATTGTGTTTTTGCTGTAAAACACTTAAAAAATCTGAATATTGGCTGGATTCACAAGATGTTTATCTTTCATTTGCTGTACACCATGTATTTTTCGTAAATGTTTTATGATGAGGATTTATGTATTTCACGTTGCTCTCTGTAATTATTCTGGCTGCTTTGGTGCTATTTTTGATGGTGGCTGCAATGTGTAAAACTATGATTTATACCTCAAATATGCACATTTTCGAACAAAACATAAATGTATTGTATAACATGTTATAAGACTGTCATCTGATGAAGTTGTTTCTTGGTTAGTGACTAATTTTATCTCTATTTTGTCGGTTTTGTGAAAGCTACCTATGCGGTGGAAACGTGGTGAAAATATGCGGTTGTGTGTTTGGCTATTGTGCTTAGCTAATAGAAATACATATTGTGTTTTCGCTGTAAAACATTTTAAAAATCAGAAATGATGGCTGGATTCACAAGATGTTTATCTTTCATTTGCTGTATTGGACTTGTGATTTCATGAAAATTATATTATATTATATGATATCCCTGTCCCGTTAGGCTAGGCTATGCTAGTCAGCTTTTTTGATGAGGAGGATCCCGCATCCGGGATCCGGGAGAGAGAAGCGGTAGAGGTTAATGAGAGAGGTCAGAGGAGAATGTCCAGACTTATTCAAGCTAACAGAAAGGCCACAAATGCTCAAATAACAGCTGTTTAAAACAGTGGTGTGCAGAAGGGCATCTCTTAACGTACAACACCGTGAATAATTCAGGCTGTTGTGGAGGCAAAAGGGGTCCTACCCAGTACGAGATAGGTGTACCTAATAAAGTGGCCGGTGAGTGTACAGTAATGTCAAATCTGAAAACATGGTCTGGAAAAGTGGTACATGGGACCATAGAAACAGTGTCTGATAAAGAATGATGATGAAACATTACATCCATAGATAATGTAGTCCAATTGGTTCATGTTCCATGGTAATTGGTGTCAATGGATCTTGTTATCCTGAAACTTTCATGATCTAAACATGGAATATTGTTTGTCAGTTTCCATAAAACTAAGAGTAATGCAACAGTTATGTATCGTTTTGAGCAGTTGTATCAATTGATAGTTAGATCATTGTAATGATATGAATAGACAGTCATCTCAGATGTAATGTGTGAATTGAATTTTGAAATGGTAATACCTTGATGTTAAGTTGTGTCATTTTGAACAGGTGATTTTAGTTCAATGAACAAATGATCTTAGCTTTACGTGTATTGTATCCAAGCAATTGGAAAAAGTGTTTGAGTTTTGAAAAATGTGCAATTTGATCATTGGTTGTGAGTTTTGTGTCTAGAGTTTAGAAAAATGACATCAAGGTTCTGAAATTAGTGCCAAAGGGATTGTTAAAAACTGTAAATGAAGACTAAAAATATTTTTACAATATAGACTTTGGAGCTGATCTATCTAGGGGGAAATTGCTGAGTTCTGCCTCCAGGGCAAGACTCATGACACTGAACTTCAACATGGAATTGTTTAGGGAGGAGAAAAGTATCCAGGTTTTGGCATGTATTGTGTGTGTGTGTGTGCGTGTGTGCGTGCGTGCGTGCGTGCGTGTGTGAGAGAGTGAGGTAGGCAGTCTCCCCGGCAGAAGCATCCGTCAGCAGCCCTCTAAGACCCTGGCCGGCAGGACTGTGCCCAAGTCTGTAATGGGATGTTTTTGTTGTGCCAGTGGATCACTCTCATCCTGTGTTCTGGCCCACAGATCAAAAAGACTGGCCTGTATAGAACTGGCTACAGAGCAGTCATGCATACACAGGGAGGGAGTAAGGGAGGGAGGGAGTAAGGGAGGGCAGGGAGAGAGCGATGGGGGGAGAGAGAGAAACAGAGGTAGGGAGGGAGTAAGGGAGGGCAGAGAGAGAGAGATGGGGGAGAGAGAGAAACAGTGAGGGAGGGAGGGAGTAAGGGAGGGCAGAGAGAGAAAAAGGTATACAAAGAGAGAGAGAGAGAGAGAGAGAGAGAGAGAGAGAGAGAGAGAGAGAGAGAGAGAGAGAGAGAGAGAGAGAGAGAGAGAGAGAGAGAGAGAGAGAGAGAGAGAGAGAGAGAGAGAGAGAGAGAGAGAGAGAGAGAGAGAGAGAGAGACTAAATGAAAGGGTAACAACGTGGGGAAGCCAGGAATATAAGAAAGAGGAAGAGAGAAAGAAAGGTAAACAAAGGGAGAGAGAATAGAGAAAGAGAAAGGTAGACAAAGAGAGAGATAGACAGAGAGGAGAGAGAGAGTGATAGAGAGAAAGGAAGACTAAATGAAAGAAGGAGTAACAAAGAAAGAAAGGTAGTTAAAGGGAGAGAGTAGAGAGAGAAAAGTAGAAAAAGAGAGAGAGAGAGAGAGAAAGGTAGAGAAAGGGAGAGAGAGGAGAGAGAAAGATAGAGAAACAGAGAGGAAGGGAGAAAGAGTGGTAAATATGTTTAATTTGGTCCTGAGTGTAGGTTATTTCCCTGACATCTGGAATCAAGGACTCGTTTTTGAACAGAGACAAATTTGACCCTAACAATTACAGTTGCATTTGAGTAAACTGTAACCTGGGGAAGGTTTTCTGTAGTATTATAAATGTAAGAGTTCTAAACTTCTTTAATAAGCACAATGTCTTGAGTAAAAGACACATTTGATTTATAACAAAACATCGCACGACTGATCTTATTTACACCCTACACACCCTGACAGATAAACATGTCCACCAAAATATACGCATTCTTTATCGACTTCCAAAAGGCATTTGATTCTATTTGGCATACAGGACTGTTCTACAAAGTTACTGAAAGTGGTGTAGGGGGTAAAACATATGACATAATTAAATCAATGTATACTGGCAAAACGTGCAGCCTTAAAATTGTCAAGAAAAGAACAGAATTCTTTAACCAGGGGAGGGGCCTTCGTCAGGGTTGTAATCTGAGCCCTGCACTCTTCAATATTTACATCAACGAATTGGCCACTATTCTAGAAAACTCCTCAGCCCCTGGTGTTAGTCTCCACAATTCAGAGGTTAAATGCCTGCTCTTCGCAGATGACCCTTGCCTGATGTGACCCACAGCACATGGCCTACAGCAGAACCTGGACCTGCAAGAGCAGTACTGCCAAACCTGGGCCCTGGCAGTAAACCCCAAAAATACTAAAATAATGATTTTCCAGAGAGGATCCAGATCTCAGGGAATTAGACCAAAGTTCTCAATTGTTACAAAATATATAGAGTACTGCACACACTGCAATTCCTTAGGTTTAAAAATAATCTCAACTGGACACCTTAATGAGGCAGTGAATGAACTGAGAGAGAAAGTACGCAGGGCATTCTACGCCATTATAAAAACTAATTCAAATTCAAATACCTATTCAAATTTGGCTGAAACTAATTGAATGTGTCATTGAACCAATTGCACTCTATGGCAGCAGGGTGTGTGGGGTCCACTTGCAAAACAAGATTTCACCAAATGGGACAAACACCCCATTGAAACCCTGCATGCAGAGTTCTGTAAGATTCTCCAACACGTTCAGAGGAAAACTACAAACAATGCATGCAGGAAATAATTAGGACAATATCCACTAATAATAAAAACTAAAAAAAGAGCAATTCAGTTAAGGAAACATCTAAAATACAGTGACCCCTCTCATATCATTACCAAGCCCTGCAATGCCAAGAGCTGAGCAAAGAAAATAGTCCCCTCATCCAGCTGGTCCTGGGGCTGAGTTCACAAACCTGTTCTACTAACACACTGAAGCCTCAAGACCAGAACATCTAGTCAATCAGAATTAACCAAATTACAACACAGTAAAAACAAAACTATATTGCTTATTGGGAAACAAGCACAAGCACAAAGCAAAATGCAGTGCTATCTGGCCCTAAATCGACAGTACACCGTGGCTAAATATTTGACCATGGTTACTGATCAAAACCTTTGAAAAACGTTGACAAAATAATGTCTCAGTGAGCACATCCTTGCCATTGAGAAGAGTAGACACAGGAAAACCTGGCTCCCTGTAGAGGAATGGCTGTGCAACCACTGCACAACAGCAGAACCTGAGACAGAGCTGCATACCAACATGTTTCAAGCAGACCACCATAGTCCCTGTGCCCAAAAACACAATGGCAACCTGCCTAAATGACTACAGACCCATAGCACTCACGTTCTTAGCCATGAAGTGCTTTGAAAGGTTGGTAATGGCTCACATCAACACCATTATCCCAGAAACCCTAGACCCACTCCAATTTGCATACCGCCCAAACAGATCCACAGATGATGCCATCTCTATTGCACTCCACACTGCTCTTTCTCACCTGGACAAAAGGAACACTTATGTGAGAATGCTATTCATTGACTACAGCTGTCTGTATGTAGCCTCGCTACTTTTATAGCCTCGCTACTGTATGTAGCCT